>NW_022995764.1:563684-567839 GCF_900245975.1 Drosophila guanche
GCATCTTTGACGGTTAGAGTATTCAGCTTCCGAGCATCCAAACACAGCCTGTTTTTTCCAGGCTTACGGACCAGCGTCACTCGATTGCTCCACGGGCTTTCGCTCAGCTCGATTACTTCAAGACGCAACATTTCGTCGACTTCCGCAAACAACAGCTCCTGTACCGCCGGGGATACCGGGTAAAAGCGTTCCTTTACTGGCACGGCTCCCTCCACCAGGCGTATCTCGTGTTTTACCATCGTCGTCCTTCCCAATCCGTGCTTGTCAAAGCACCGAATTTGTCTTTCACCTGTTCCATGCGTACTTGCTGCGACTGGGTTAAATTATGAGGTTCAGTCGGCCTACTTATCGTCAGCAGCTCTGCCTCGATCTCTTTTAATTCCTCTTCTCGTTCCAGGCCTACTATCTGCGGAGCCAATCCAACCTTTCGCCAGAAATCGACCCCCAGATACAGTGATACAATTGCGTCGTGCTCCTTCTCCCGTTTCCCGGATGACATTTCGGACATTTAGGGAGGATTACCCCGGCAGACCCACACTTGTAGCAGAATATGTTCCGCACTTCTGACTCACACTCAAAATAGGTGTGTCCTGGCTGCGCACAATTCCAACACTTCAATTGTCCCCTGTCACCTCCCGGATCCTTCGTCCTATAGACGGCCTCTAGTGCCTCTGTCCGCTCCTCCGGCTCGTGATTTGCCGCCTGAACCTCATGCACTTTGGGATCTTCCCTGCGCCTAGCACCCCCATAGTCTGGACCAATCCTTGCCCATCGGGTCGCCAGAAGCTTCTCGGCCTCGGCACACTCTTCCCGCACCTTCTGCAGGTTCGGAACCTGCATCGGGTAAGTCACCCTCGAGATGGAGTCCCTGACATTTATCTTGATGATCTTAATCAGCTCGTAGTCCGAAAATGGATTCACCAATCTCGACTTCAACAACAGCATCTCCTGGATGTACTGGTCTGTCGACTCCCCGTGTCGCTGCCGTCGTTCTCTGAGCTCCTGCTCCAGCTCGAACTCCGTCTTCCGCACCTGAAACTGTTGCTGGAGTCCATATCTCAGACTAGGCCAGTCCGGCACTCCTGCGGTCCGTACATACATCCAGTACCAGTCTCTAGCATGGCCCGTAACCAGAGTGTGAAAAGCTTTGAATACTTCAGCCCATGCTTATCTTATCTTTTGTACGGGTCTGGCCACTGATTTTATTCTTTTACTTTTTCTTTAGGTTCCCGACCGATCTCTCGTAATTCTTCCCGGAAACTGACCCTCTCAATATAACCTTGACGGCCACGTTTCCTTCTCTTCTCATTGCCACCTTGCAACCCTTTTTCAGCCTCCCCGGATCCACAGCAGAGGCCGCTGTCTGATCTTCTTCTCCAGCCCTGTCGGTTATCGGCTACTTCAGAAAGCCGTCCATAACAAGCCTAGTACTTCTGCAATACAGATCGAAAAAAAGGGCCGCTAGAAAAATCAGGGATGATATTCGTATGGAACCGATAAGAAATGTCGCGCAAAAACTACTTTCTAGCTGCTGTACGCCAGAAGTAACCAAATAGAATAGTCGACGCTCAACTTCATACAATCGAAACGTCACCGCTGAATGTGCGTCTCGGAGTATCAGGCCTCTGCCAAAGTCCCAGCTACAAGTATTAGTGCGTGTAGAACACGCAGCTAGAAGCCCCAGCTACATGTGTATTAGTGCATGTAGAGCACGCAGCTAGAAGCCCCAGCTACATGTGTATAAGTGCGTGTAGCCAATGATTTTTAGCGCTCCAAACCGTTTTTTTCTTGATTCACACAGCCACTGCAAGTAATGTATGTGTTGGTGCGCTGACTTTCTGAACTGCGATGGAACGAAAATTCGTTTTGATGATTTAATTTTGTTTTCGGGACTTGGCGTATGAACCTGACCTATCGCAACATGTGCNTGTGTATTAGTGCATGTAGAGCACGCAGCTAGAAGCCCCAGCTACATGTGTATTAGTGCATGTAGAGCACGCAGCTAGAAGCCCCAGCTACATGTGTATAAGTGCGTGTAGCCAATGATTTTTAGCGCTCCAAACCGTTTTTTTCTTGATTCACACAGCCACTGCAAGTAATGTATGTGTTGGTGCGCTGACTTTCTGAACTGCGATGGAACGAAAATTCGTTTTGATGATTTAATTTTTTTTTTTTTTGAGGTTTTAAGTTACCGCTCTACCCTTGGGTAGAGGGGAATTATTTGGCCACCCGCCTTTCAAGGGGGAAATCGCCACGTCGTAATATGTAACTTGTTACAGGTTTGCTCCAATACTTACCTGGCGTAGAGGTTATGTTCCCCACGTGCTTGCAGTGTGCCCAGACACACGCTTCTTGGTTGTTTTATGATTTAATTTTGTTTTCGGGACTTGGCGTATGAACCTGACCTATCGCAACATGTGCAGAATGAGTGGTGGTGGTTGGTGCCCGGACCCTTGGGGGTTGGAAAAAATAAATATACCAATAAAAGTTGTTATTCTAATTGTATTCTGTAATTGTTTTATATGCACATTTTATACTGCTTTATTCAAAATTGTATGCATATATTATGGAAACACCTTCGATGCTCGACTTCGTTGCTGCCGTATTATCATTTTTTATTTTTTTTTGGCCGTGCATCCTGATTTGTGTGAAGACCACTCTTTTGGCTTGGAAAAAAGAATAGAAACGAAGTGTAATCTTTTCCATAACTTATTTTAAAACGGTTTTAATCGAACTATTTCGGTAACAATTCAAAAACTAACAGCAAAAGAGTATATAAACTAACTTTTCCTGTTGATTCGGTTGGGTTTGCTGTTGTTTGCGTTTCAGTTTGAGCAAGATCAGTTTGGCAAGTCCGGAAAAACCGTGAGTACGCATCAAAGAAAATCATTCGTCGCATCGAGCGCCCCCGTTTCTTGTGTGTTATACGAGGGCACTAACCATATGATTGCCAATTGTCCACGGTTTACACCTCTGTCGCCAAATGATCGTCATGTGGAAGCAAAGCGGCTCTTATTATGCCTTAATTGCCTACGAAAGGGCCATCATGTGAAGGATTGTAAATCAGGTCCCTGCCGCACTTGCCGATCGAAGCACCACTCGCTTTTGCATTTCGTTCGTCCAACAGAGACATTTCAATCTGTTTCAACGAGTAAAGCCTCACAACAACAACCAAATCATAGCGCCATGGTTGCCTTGTCGTCCTCATTGCCTCAAGTCTTAATCTCCCATAGTCCTTCTGATGCTGTGCTGTTAGCCCCCGTCGTCGTTCTTTTAAAAAACAGCGTTGGAACTCTCGTGCCATGTCGCGCACTTTTGGACTCAGGATCACAACTACATTTCATAACTAGTCGTCTAGCTAATCAGCTTAAACTTCGAAAAACATTTAGCGTATGGCGTCAGAGACCGTATCCTCTACGATCGAAGAGTTGACTTCCATAGAGCCACCTAGAGCATGACTTTAGCGCCTAAAGTCTAAAGTGGTGATCGTAGTGAAGGCAGCAACGGGTGTTCTAGTTCCTGTTAATTGGATCGTAGGGTTAATCGCGGAGATTAACCTTATAGGGCAGCTTATAGGTCGAACCTGACCCTTCGTTCCATAAGCCGCAACGGATTGACCTGCTCATCGGAGCTGGACTGTTCTTCGAGTTGCTGTGGACTGTGCCTGGACTTTCGTTGCTGCAGAAGACACATTTGGGATGGATCATTTCTGGTGGCGGGCACTCGGCCCCCAGCCTGTCTTCGTTTATCGCAGCCCACTCTTCGGATTGGAAACATTCGGGGGGGCAATCGTCCTATAACCTATCGTAGCTTACAACAGCCCAATCTTCGGATTGCGGCCACTCTGGCGGGCAATCGTCTCCCAACCTATCGTCGTTTATCGCCGCACAGCCTTTGGCTGCCTGGCCTCTCGTCGTTTATCGTCAGAGCGTGTCAACATCTCGCTTTCGTTAAAGCACATTAACTGATTCGGAGTAATGATGCGCTTCTTTGGATGCGTTCAGAAGTTCAAAAGTGGTACGAAATCACCGCATCTCTTGTCTAAAACCCTATGCAAAGGATAGAAATTGCTACTTCGAAACGTTCAACTCGCCCACCTTCACCCTGAGTACCGTGCAGTGCGAAAGAAATTTGAGTTTCGGAAATTTGTCATAT
>NW_022995765.1:0-40201 GCF_900245975.1 Drosophila guanche
GCATTTCAAAGCTTTACCCAGACGGTAGGCCAAAACCACACAGAGTTTGGATCCATTTTATAGCAGTATCAATCAACTTTTCAGATAATCAAAGTTTTTTACAACCAAAATTAAGATACTTAAGTTATGTGAAAAAACAAACCGCAACCTCTGAAAAAACCTTAAACTTAAAATTACTTCCTTAATAAGTTCTTAAAAAACAAGTTCTGCCATAGAAAAAAAAACCCGAGTTTTTAAAGTCAAAATTTCGTACAAAATACCTCACAAAAATCAACATTTTTGCATTTCAAAGCTTTACCCAGACGGTAGGCCAAAACCACACAGAGTTTGGATCCATTTTATAGCAGTATCAATCAACTTTTCAGATAATCAAAGTTTTTTACAACCAAAATTAAGATACTTAAGTTATGTGAAAAAACAAACCGCAACCTCTGAAAAAACCTTAAACTTAAAATTACTTTCTTAATAAGTTCTTAAAAAACAAGTTCTGCCATAGAAAATAAACCCGACTTTTCCCGAGTTTTTAAAGTCAAAATTTCGTAAAAAATACCTCACAAAAATCAACATTTTTGCATTTCAAAGCTTTACCCAGACGGTAGGCCAAAACCACACAGAGTTTGGATCCATTTTATAGCAGTATCAATCAACTTTTCAGATAATCAAAGTTTTTTACAACCAAAATTAAGATACTTAAGTTATGTGAAAAAACAAACCGCAACCTCTGAAAAAACCTTAAACTAAAAATTACAAAATTGCTAGTTCTTAAAAAACAAGTTCTGCCATAGAAAATAAACCCGACTTTTCCCGAATTTTTAAAGTCAAAATTTTGTAAAAAATACCTCACAAAAATCAACATGTTTGCATTTCAAGGCTTTACCCAGACGGTAGGCCAAAACCACACAGAGTTTGGATCCATTTTATAGCAGTATCAATCAACTTTTCAGATAATCAAAGTTTTTTACAAACAGATCTAAGATACTTAAGTTATGTGAAAAAACAAACCGCAATCTCTGAAAAAACCTTAAACTAAAAATTACATCCTTAATAAATTCTTAAAAAAAAGTTCTGCCATAGAAAATAAACCCGACTGTTCCCGAGATTTTAAATGCAAAAATTCGTAAAAAAAAAAACTCCCAAAAATCAAAATTTTTGCATTTCAAAGCTTTACCCAGACGGTATGCCAAAACCACACAGAGTTTGGATCCATTTTATAGCAGTAACAATCAACTTTTCAGATAATCACAGTTCTTTACCACCATATTTAAGATACTTAAGTTATGTGAAAAAACAAACCGCGACCTCTGAAAAAACCTTGAAGAAAAAAGTACAAACTTTGAATTTCTTAATAAACAAGTTCTGCCATAGAAAACTAACCCGACTCTTCCCGAGTTTTTAAAGTCAAAATATCGTAAAAATTACCTTACAAAAATCAACATTTTTGCATTTCAAAGCTTTACGTAGACGGTAGGCCAAAACCACACAGAGTTTGGATCCATTTTATAGCAGTATCAATCAACTTTTCAGATAATCAAAGTTCTTTACAACCAGATCTAAGATACTTAAGTTATGTGAAAAAACAAACCGCAACTTCTGAAAAAATCCTTAACCAAAAAAGTAAAAACTTTGAAACTTCTTAATAAACAAGTTCTGCCATAGAAAACTAACCCGACTCTTCCCGAGTTTTTAAAGTCAAAATTTCGTAAAAAATACCTCACAAAAATCAACATTTTTGTATTTCAAAGCTTTACCCAGACGGTAGGCCAAAACCACACAGAGTTTGGATCCATTTTATAGCAGTATCAATCAACCTTTCAGATAATCAAAGTTTTTTGCAACCAGATCTAAGTTACTTAAGCTATGTGAGAAAACAAACCGACACCACTGAAAAAAACCTTAAACAAAAATTACATCCTTAATAAGTTCTTAAAAAAAAAGTTCTGCCATAGAAAATAAACCCAACTGTTCCCAAATTTGTACAGTAAACATTTTCTTACAAAATACCTCACAAAAATCAACATGTTTGCATTTCAAAGCTTTTCGGAGACGGTAGGCCAAAACCACACACAGTTTGGATCCATTTTATAGCAGTGTCAATCAACTTTTCAGATAATCAAAGTTTTTTGCAACCAGATCTAAGATACTAAAGCTATGTGAAAAAACAAACCGACACCTCTGAAAAAACCTTAAACTTAAAATTACATCCTTAATAAGTTCTTAAAAAAAGTTCTGCCATAGAAAACTAACCCGACTCTTCCCGAGTTTTTAAAGTCAAAATTTCGTAAAAAATACCTAAAAAAAATAACCATTTTTTATTTAAAGCTATATATTTCCCAGACGGTAATTCAAAACCACAAAATGTGTTTTTATCCACGTTTTAGCTGCATCAGTCAGCTTTTCGGACAATAAAAGTTATTTACAAGCAGATCTAGGATACTAAAGTTATTTAAAAAACAAACCGCCGCCTCTAAAAAAAACTTAAACACAAAATTACAAACTTTAAACAAATGTTCTGCATGTTCTGTTCAATAGCCGAGTCGATTGAGCCATGTCTGTCTGTCCGTCCGTCCGTCCGTAAAAACACCATTCTGTAGGGAATGACCATATCTATCAGATCACCATATTGGGGTCCGATGGGATCATTATTATAGCCACAATGAAGAAATTAATTTCCAGTGGCTAAACCCACCCTGTCCCTTAGCTTTTGTTGCTCTTTTTACATTCTCTCATTCACACTCTGCTTCACTCGGCCCCTTCCTCTGCCGTCCCTCTGCCACTGCCGTCCCTCTGCCGCTGCCTCTGCCCCGAGTCTGCAGTGTGTGGGTCTAGGGAAGGGGAGAGAGCTAAAGGAGCGTGTTGGTGTGAGAAGTGTTGTAGATGTAGACGACAGATAAAGAAAAAATGTTACAGTTGGAAAAACACCGCTAAGGTGCAGAAGTAGTACTGAGTGCCGGGTATAAAAAATGTGACGCTTAATAAGCGTATCACACGTCCCTTTTCGTTTAATTTCAAAGCTTTATATTAGCCAGACCGTAAGGCAAAACAAGTCTAAAGTCAAAAAATATTGAAAAAAATGTCTCACAAACATCCACATGTATGCATTTTAAAGCATTACGCAGACGGTAGGCCAAAACCACACAAAGTTTTTTTTTTTTTTTTTTTTTTTTTTTTTTATATTCTGGACGTTGATATGCAATGACTGCACCATCAAGTGGCCCATGCGACACCAAGCCAAAGCCTGTTACGCGCGGAACCTAGCAGAACGCAGCCCTCCTCCCGCCCAACCGACCGAGGGGCGCTGCCGCATGACGCGCGGCTCGATTAACCGAACCGGTCGCGAGCATGCAGGAAAGATAGATGTTAGGCTAATATTCGAGGAAAATTAGAGCTAAACATAACTAGACTAGAGCTACTATAGCTAAGCAAGCAAAAATTACCAAAATCAGAAACAAGACAAAACTAAAATGAAACTAACTACAGGAGAGGTAGGCTAGTATAAGAGATTTAAGAAGAGGAAGGGAGTTAGTTGAGGATATAATGTGGTAGAGGGAATTATAATCCGAGCATAAAACCCTAAAGGGTTCGTGTGAGGCATAATTCGATCTACATAGTGGAAGGAACAAAGGAATAAAGTTTCTAGTGGGTCTAATGGGAATCGTAAAGTTTATGCGGCTCAGCAAGTCAGGGCTGTCTATATCCCCCTTGATCAAGTTGTGCATAAAAATTACACCAAGCATTTTTCTACGACTAACTAAGGATGGAAGATTTATTAAGAGAAGTCTACTACGGTAGGATGGCAGTCTCACAGTTGCATCCCAGTTGAGGCCCCGTAGGGCAAATAATAAAAAGTTTTTCTGTACTGATTCAATACGGTCCTGATGTATGTTGTACTGAGGGCACCATACACATGAGCCGTATTCTAAAATCGGACGAACAAGCGAGATATAGAGAGTCTTCGTTATATAGGGGTCCTCAAATTCCTTTGACCACCTCTTTATAAACCCAAGCACACCCATGGCTTTATTTACCATGGTAGAAATGTGTTCAGAAAACTTTAACTTTGGGTCTAGTTTAACACCTAGATCATCAACCAATGTAATTCTCTCAAGAGAACTNCCCACATCACACCCGACCAGACAAGGGACGCAGCCGAATGAGACGAGTCTCGATTAACCGAACCAGTCGCGAGCATGCAGAAAAGATAAATGTTAGGCTAATATTCGAGGAAAATTAGATCTAATCATAACTAGACTAAGCTAAGCAAGCAGAAATTACCAAAATCAGAGACAAGACAAAACTAAAATGAAACTAACTACGGGAGAGGTAGGCTAGTATAAGAGATTTAAGAAGAGGAAGGGAGTTAGTTGAGGATATAATGTGGTAGAGGGAATTATAATCCGAGCATAAAACCCTAAAGGGTTCGTGTGAGGCATAATTCGATCTACATAGTGGAAGGAACAAAGGAATAAAGTTTCTAGTGGGTCTAATGGGAATCGTAAAGTTTATGCGGCTCAGCAAGTCAGGGCTGTCTATATCCCCCTTGATCAAGTTGTGCATAAAAATTACACCAAGCATTTTTCTACGACTAACTAAGGATGGAAGATTTATTAAGAGAAGTCTACTACGGTAGGATGGCAGTCTCACAGTTGCATCCCAGTTGAGGCCCCGTAGGGCAAATAATAAAAAGTTTTTCTGTACTGATTCAATACGGTCCTGATGTATGTTGTACTGAGGGCACCATACACATGAGCCGTATTCTAAAATCGGACGAACAAGCGAGATATAGAGAGTCTTCGTTATATAGGGGTCCTCAAATTCCTTTGACCACCTCTTTATAAACCCAAGCACACCCATGGCTTTATTTACCATGGTAGAAATGTGTTCAGAAAACTTTAACTTTGGGTCTAGTTTAACACCTAGATCATCAACCAATGTAATTCTCTCAAGAGAACTACCGCAGAGGGTGTAAGGAGCCAGGAAGGGGCTGGAGCGACAAAAAGTCATAACATTGCACTTCGAGGCATTAAGTTGTAACATATTTGCACAGCACCATGACTGAAAGCTATTGAGATTGGATCTACTTTATGGCCGTATCAATCAAATTTTTAAATAATCAAAGTTCTTTACAACCAGATCTAAGACAATAAAGAAATGTAAAAGAAACGACAGCAACCTCTAAAAAAACCTTAAGCAAAATATTACATACTTAATAAATTCTTAAAAAAAAAGTTCTGAAGTTTGAATCTACTTTATGGCCGTATCAATCAAATTTTTAGATAATCAAAGTTCTTTAAAACCAGATCTAAGACAATTAAGGAATGTACAAGAAACAACAGCTACCTCTAAAAAAACCATTAAACAAAATATTACATACTTTACAAATTGTTGAAAAAAAAGAATTCTGCCATTGAAAATAAACCCGACTTTTCCCGAGTTTTTAAAGTCAAAATTTCGAAAAAAATACCTCACAAAAATCAACATTTTTGCATTTTTAAGCGCTACCCAGTCGGTAAGGCAAAACCACAAAGTGTTTTAATCTAAGTTTTAGCTGCATCAATCAGCTTTTCAGATAATCAAAGTTCTTTACAACCAGATCTGAGATACTTAAGTTATGTGAAAAAACAAACCGCAACCTCTGAAAAAACCTTAAACAAAAAAGTACAATTATGTACAGTTAAGTACAGTTAAGTTATGTGAAAAAAACAACAGTGTAAGCTAGTCTTTTCGAAGGCTGATGTAGCTCATCCCCCTTACAAATAAATTTGTAAAGTGCCGGGACCCGAGATTGCGGAAATGGAGACGCCGTGTGTGGAAAGGTGGGCGTAATGGGGCGAAAAAGGAACCTGATCGACACCGGTCATCCGGTGTTTAACGGAGGCGCCTTCTGGCAGTGTAGCCGCCGCTGTCTGCTCCGACTCGAGTGCTCCTGGTAGTACCTAGGAAGCACCCGTTCCGGAGACAGGCACGCGCCGTTTGAGAGCCTGCGGTCTGGCGCGGTAGTGACCTGCGACCAGCCCAGCGGAGCCCCCCAACGGTGGGCGACCACACTTACCGTCTTGCACTTTGGGAGGGGGGAAAGGGTTAAATTTACACTGTTACCCACGAGCACATTGTTTAGTTTTGTTTCTTTATTCTTTTCTTAGTTCTTGTCTTTTTCCTATCTTAGCGTTTCCTATCTTTACATTTCCTATGTCCCTAATTATTCGCACCAAACTAAGCCATGGAAAAAGGGATACATCACGCAGCCTCGCTTACCCGATCCTCTCGAGCTTCTTCCTTGTGGCTCCTCCCCTGGCGCCTTGTCCTCGTGCGATCCTTGTAATCCCGGTTGGTGTTTGTCCTCGTGAGTCACTGCCCACTGACTTGGGGACTTTTCCGCTGCGATCGCGACTTATCCGCTTGTTTGCCAAAATGTTACTCCCCGAGGAGAGCTCCGCGTGGCGATCGCGAGCCCTTAGCTGAGGTCCCC
Source organism: Drosophila guanche (assembly GCF_900245975.1). Lineage (NCBI taxonomy): Eukaryota > Metazoa > Arthropoda > Insecta > Diptera > Drosophilidae > Drosophila > Drosophila guanche. The sequence continues at coordinate 6,467 of NW_022995765.1, forward strand.
TGTCCGGTCTGCCATGCCGCTGCTGCCGCCGCTCGTAGTGTTGCCGACGAGGCCTCCTTATAGTTTCTTCATGGCTGGGGCTCGCTTCTGCTGCTGGCTCACGTCGTCGCTCTCTCTGTTCTGCTGGCGGCTCGCGTCGTCGTTCTCTTTTCGTTCCGCTGCTCTGCTGCTGGCTCTCGGCGTTGATCTCCGGCTCTGCTTCTCTGCTGCTGGCTCTCGGCCATAAAGCAACTATATAAGGAGGTCTCGTCGGAAAAGATTATGGACTAGTGCGAGTGAAAAGTGCGAGTGAAAGGGCTCTCGCTGTAAGTGTGAGGGCAACGACAATGGAGTGTGCTAATTAATAATTTGAAGGCAATGTGAAAAAACATAATAATTGTTTCATAGTTTAATTTTTAATAGTTTGCTACATAATAGTAGCCTGTGTTCTGAAAAAATAAACATTAAAACAAAATTTTGTCCGCAACCAACCTTCCGCGTCGACAAGCAAACGTGCACTGTAGTAACTCTGTAGTAACTCTGCCACCGACGAGGCCTCCTTATATAGTTGCTTTATGCTCTCGGCGTTGATCTCTTTTCGTTTCGCTGCTCTGCTGCTGGCTACCGTGGGCCGCGAACTTAAATTATGACTTAGAAACTAATAATGGAAAATTATAAACTTGATATTAAAGACTTCATGATAACTCTCCTAAATCTATATATATAAAAGAAAGTCGTATTTTGTAAAGCACTTATAACTCGAGAACGGCTGGACCGATTGCCATGGTTTTTGATTTGTTGAATTTGTTTCCGTCGCGAGTAGCAGAACACATATTAAAAACAACTTATGGCCTGTTTGTTGCGGCCTTAAAGCCAAAACTTTATTTTTTTCTGAAGACATCATGTGTGTGTTCAGAAATTTGTCTAAAAAGTTCATTTGTTCATTTGTTGTTCATTTGAATTTGTTTAATCATATTTAATATTTGTTTCATTTATTTGTTTAATTTTTTATTAATAATTTGAATAACAATGCCGCGTCCTAGAAGATCCAATCTTTCCCAGCGAAGCCGTAATGCAATTAGGCAACGGAATATCGCGAGTCAATTATCTGAAAGAAGAAAAGAGCAAAGAAGGGCCTTAATTCGTGCTTCTCAAACACAAGAGCAAAGAGAGAGAAATCGTCGAGCTTATCGTACAGAAGAACAGATAAATAATCTTCGAAGTGCATGAAGAAATGGTTTGAATCGAGCAGTGTTTCTGTATGATTGCACCATCGACAGATATGCGTTCTACTGATGCTCTTGGTCGTATTTACATAGTTCATCCAAAGAATGATGAATCTTTCTATTTGCGGTTGTTGCTGGTACATGTTCGAGGGCCAACATCATTTGAATCACCGCGAACTGTTAATGGTAACGTGTGCCCCACATTTCGTGCAGAATGTCAAGAGCTAAATTTGCTTGAAAACGATACTCAGTGGGACACGACAATCGCTGAAGCAATTATTCCTGCATCTCCATTCCAGATACGCACATTATTTGCTATCATCATTTTAACATGCTTCCCATCGAACCCACTTGACCTGGGGAACAAATACAAAGATAACATGTTCGAAGATATTTTACATCGAATTCGCGTCAGCTCAAGAAATTCCGATCTTGAGGTGAATGAGGAGATCCATAACCAGACTTTGCTCTTGATCGAAGATATGTGTTACCTCATGTGCGGCAGTTTGTTAGTTAGGTTAGGAATGCCAGCGCCAGATCGCGGAATGAATGAGAATTAATAGCGAATTGGAACATGAACTATTCCAATCACTTCAAACGAATGTACCTCTGTTGAATCCTAAGCAGAGGAAAGTCTATGATACACTGATTAATGCAATTGATGATGGAAATGGCGGCTTATTTTATTTTTGGATGCCCCCGGTGGAACTGGGAAGACATTCCTCATGTCATTGATTTTGGCCACTGTACGTGCGAGATCCGAAATTGCGGTAGCAATTGCTTCTTCTGGAATAGCGGCCACATTGTTAGACGGATACCGTTCGGCTCACTCAGCGTTATAATTGCCATTAAACCTTCAAACTACTGAACAACCGACATGTATCATTTCGAAAAACTCCGCAATGGCCAAAGTTTTAGTAGCATCAAAAATCATCATATGGGACGAATACACAATGGCGCACAAACGCGCATTGGAAGCAGTAGACCGAACATTAAAAGATCTGGGCAATGACTCGAGATATTTTGGTGGTGCAATGATTTTATTATCTGGCGATTTCCGACAAACACTACCAGTCATTCCAAGATCTACTGCTGCAGACGAAATAAACGCTTGCCTCCAAGCATCAAATCTGTGGCGATATGTAAAGAAACTTCAACTGTCTGTAAATATGAGAGTTGCATTGTTGAACGATCTATCTGCTGATGATTTATCGAAGCAATTGCTGATCGGTAATGGCCGTGTACCTGTTGACAAATCCTCCAAATTTTTGGAATTTCGTATCATCAAAAGACGAGCTTATCAACAACGTATTCCCGGATATCATTGCTAACCACAAAAATACTAAATGGTTAAGTGAGCGAGCAATTTTGGCCGCTAAAAATAAAGATGTAGATGACCTCAATCTTATAATTCAAAATCAAATCGTAGGTACTCTATATTCATTCAAATCTATCGACTGTGTGTAGCGTGCAGGTGTAGGATAGATGTATTTTTACCCAAACTAGTACAAAGAGATTTCGTGAGCACCTCTAGCTATGCTCTAGATAAGCTCGCCGCTCTCCTATATTATGTACTGACACACACTCGCATAATGTTTTAGGTGCACATTTAAAAAATAATCAAAACTCAAAAGCAGAACACAGGTTAAACTGGACTGAATGTATGGAAAGTGGATTAATTATTTGTTGTTGAGAAAAGGGGGATGATGATATCAACTACTCTATTCAAGTCACGGGAAACTCCGGTGTCGTCGAGAATCCCTCTTCTCTACCCTCCCAACCTATGCTATACTGGTAAATCGAACCGTATAGACCCTAGAACAATCAGGCAGTTTTCATCCTACCACTTCGACCTTGCTTGTCTGAGGACTGACGTTAGAATTTAGAACATATTAAATCTGCGTTTCAAAACAAAGGCTTCTATATATATTTCCATGAGTTTCCTATTATTATAATTCAATATCTTCCAAATTTTTTTAACCTACAGAGGAATTCATATTACGGCGATCTAGCCCACTTAAAATGTATACTTAATTTAGCTTTTATGAATTTAAGAATTCAAGAGTTTATATATATGAATATAGTGGCGGCAGTAAGTATACGGACTAAGAATCAGATGTGGTTAATAGAATAGAGGGGGGCGAGAGGTATCAACCCATTACGGTTATGATTATAAAGGTTCAAACATACAATTGGTAACTCGTAGTTTACGTTTATGCTCTGTGCATATACTGTTTTAAGATCACAAACTCACAGTTTTCTTTTGGTTTTGGTGGTCTAATACCTTTACTCCTATCGTAATCGTTGAGCTCAAGGATGACGTAGGTGCTGGTTTCTGAGGAAAAATATAAGGTTTTAACAATATATGCACACGAGTGTACCTGCAAGTACGATTTGATAATTTCAATGAATTATTTCATACCCACTCTTTTCTACAAACACTCATGATTCCCGATACTTGAATATACATATACGTAACTGCCAGAGAATTGGCCTTAAAATGGCATATTAAACTTAGTCCCAGAAAATATGCAAATGAACACAGCATAACTCCGGACATCTGTCCTGCTTTTGGCGGTAGCTCCTCTGTAGTCAGGTCCGTCAAAATCACGCCCAATGTTCTAGCTCTGGACACTGGGCTAAAATGTGGAACATCCGGCTTGATGTCGATCTGCCGCTTAGGCCGCTAAGAAAGATAGGGCTCCTGACCTCTGTCCTATAAACTTAATTCGCATAAATTATACTGGTCACTTTCCTAGCTCACGGCAGGCATACCTTGGTTGATTATTGTTTTCACTAGGCACTAGCACAGATCAACACAGATTCCTTTAAATTTATGGCTTGCAAGAAAACTTCGCCACGAGGGATTATGTAAGTTCTGTGTAGGTTATATCTACATATATAAGACTTGCCACAATCACGTCTGGTTTTGTCGATCGACTCTTTGCTAATAACTCTAGAAAAACTCATCACAGTGAAGCTAGGCTGTACCGAACATAAAGCTTGAAGATCTGATGACGTTTAAGAGCTTTAACGGGACAATCGTATGATCTTTTGCGGCATTGAGTGGAATTTCGGTCAAACGTCAAGGGCAAATTGTATGCTCTCGATACCTTACTCTCTTTTTTAAGATAAGCGCACGCTCTCGCTTGCTTGTGCAAAAACTGCAGCGACTCTCTTTCGTAAGCTCAGCGTAAAGCTTGCGCTTACGATCCACTTTCGGAGTTCTTTTTCGGAATGCACTTTTAAGCTCTACTGAACATGCAATTATGTTTATCAGTGATGCTCTATGCTATCTCCCTACTTTCGGTCCCTACATGTGTAACAAACGAAGAAGAAGCCACTAATTATCCAACTGAATTTGTAAACTCCTTGGATGTGCCTGGTTTACCACCGCACAATTTAAAACTTAAAGTTGGCTCGGTAGTCATCATGCTTAGAAATTTAAACCAACCAAAACTGTGCAATGGAACTCGTTTGGTGATAAAAAAAACTGATAAGCAATGTGATTCACGCGTCGATACTTAAAGGAAAATTTAAATATGATAAAGTTCTTATTCCAAGGAGTTTAAACGAATTCAATTCCCGATTCGTCTTGCCTTCGCCATAACGATCAACAAAGCACAGGGCCAATCCATGACTATTTGTGGCCTCAATCTAGAAAATGAATGTTTTTCTCATGGTCAATTGTACGTGGCATGCTCACGTGTCGGCAAACCATCCGCTTTATTTGTTCTTGTGCCTGACCAAAAAACAAAGAATATCGTTTACCACAAAGTGCTTGTATGAAAATCCTATTACCATCGCATTGGATCATTGCAACCTATAGAAGATGCACAGCATAAATTCTTGCAATATGGGCAATATGGAAAAACATCTTGACAGGCGTCAAAGGATCAACACAGCTACGAAGAGAGCAATTCTCCAAGATCTACAGCAAATGCTTCATGAACATCATGCATTGGTCAGGCTGTTCAAGACTGCTTTAGAGCGCATGCCAAGTGATTGCAATTCGGTCAAGTCAATTAAATACATTTGCAAATATGTCACGAAAGGGAGCGACATGGCGGTTTTTGGTATCCAAACATCCAATACCAACGATGAAATCACGCGCTATCAAGTTAGTACTTTTTTGTTACTATCTATATAAACATATTATTTTGTATCATTATTTTACGTTCATCAAAGCCTAAATTAGTTCAGCTAAAAAGTAACACGACATTCATTGACTGTTAGGCGGTGCGAAGTTCGCCGGGCCAGCTAGTATTTAATATATGTTACATCCAATACCAACGATGAACTGCAACGATATGTGAACTGCAATGAAGCAATTTGGCGTATATTTTCATTCCCTATTCACAAACGTCATCCCACTGTTTTACATTTGGGGATGCATCTAGAGAACGGTCAGAGAGTATATTTCACAGCGTCGAATGCTGCTCAACGTGCCGAAACACCTCCAGCGACAACACTGACCAGTTTCTTTGCTCCTCTTGTAGCAGCTCCGCTGTAAGGGCTTTGAAGTTAACTTCCGGTCCTAGCAGAGTCTGGAGGTCGCTGCTGCCAAATGAGAAGTCTAGCTCGTCGGTGTCTTGGGCTGGCGATAGCCCGAGCGAAGCGGATAAAGCAGTCGGTGTTGCTGCTATCTCGTCACTGATGATGGCCACCCGGGCCACGCTCTCCACCCTTTCCTCGTTCTCTGGCTGTAGCCACGAATCCGGTTCCGGGTAGAGGTATCGGTGCATGGCGCTCTCTGTACTTGGGAAAAGCTCCATGCTTATGTCGTTGAATTGCGACATTCCTCGGGCAGGTTCGGCCTCGTTTCCCTCGTCGTCGAACCCCTCGAACCGGCGTTGATACTGGGGAACCCAGCTTCAGTCGTTTTGGCGTTCTTCTGCCCACTGTCGCCGCGGCTCCTCGATCTCCTCGTCGTCCATGGTCGTACTCAGTGCTGCGGGATATAAACGAGGTTATATCCCTGGGCCTATGGACAGACTATGCTCTACAGGACAATAGTCTTGTGCGATGTTTGAAACTTGTAAATACCCTGACGAAATACTACTACCGATGTTATACAGTGTCTTAAACTAATCCGCTTTCTGAGCGGCCCCTAATTTACTTGCTAGTCCTGGCTGTGTTGCGGTCGAGCGGGTGCTCACCGTCTTCGCTGTCCTGCTGTTCCTCGTCGTCGTGTTGCTGGAAGGCTTTCAGGTCGGATACCCCGGCGGTGCGCCGTTGTCCAGTCTCCGTGTGGCGAACTCTGGCTATGTTGAGTGAAACGAACTTGATTACCTTATACGGGCTCTCGTACCGTGGGGCTAACTTGGCGGCGAATCCGTCGTTGGCTTTCGATAGCAATGCCAATGGTTGCTCTCCAATCGCGTCGTCGTAGGTTGTAGTGGCGGCCCTGTTCCGCCGATTTTCGCCTGTTCGGCGCCTGGAAAACCTCGTATAGCTGTTTCGCCCCGGTTTCGGGATCGGTGGCGACTATTCCGGATCCTGGCGTGACTTCCTCGAACAATACTCCTGGTAGTCTCGGCTCTCGTCCTTGGACCACTCACGAAGTCAGCGCAAATGGTCGCGAAAGGCTCGCTTGCCAGTCGTGTTAGCATCTTCCCTGCTGGCTTCGCTTGTTGCGTCTTGATTTTTTGACACACTTCACATTTCCTGGCGTAGCGAGCGACGTCTCTGAAGATTCCGGGCCAATAATATCTTTGGTTTACCCTTGTCGTTGTCTTGCGTATTCCCAGGTGTCCCGCTCTTGTTTGGTAGTGGCATTCTTGCAGCACACGCTGCCGTTGTTCCTTGCACAGCTTCCATGGTATGAAATCTTCCTCCAGGGCCGTTGTCCTACGTTCCTGTACAATTGTCCGTTCTCCAGGGTATAATCGGGGTACTTCTCTGGTCGCTCCAGTGTCTCCTGTGTGGGTCGTCGTATCCATGCGCATGTGTTCTGCTCCTCGATACCAACCTGCGCTGGAAGAAGAGGCACTTCTTCCGGTAAAGCCTGAGGTTCGCTTATCGTAAGCGCCTCAACACTTATTCGAGATTCCTGACGTGTTCCTCCAATGTCGTTCCAATGATGATGATGTCATCGAGATATGCGAACGCGTGGGGTTCCATATCTGCCCCGATGACGCTGTCGAGTGCCCTCTGAAATATTGCGGGTTCCGAGTGGAGTCCAAATGGCATAACACGCCATTGGTAGAGACCTCGTCCTGGTACTGTGAACGCGGTGCATTCACGGCTTGCCTTGGCAATGGGTATCTGCCAATACCCGCTTTTAAAGTCCAATGTGATAATATACTTAGCGTTCCGTAATCTATCCAAGATAGAATTTATCCTCGGCAGGGGGTAAGCGTCCGGTACCGATCGTGCATTGAGTTGCCGAAAGTCCACACACATGCGGGTTTCTCCAGTCTTCTTGCCCACCGACACAATAGGGGCACTGTGTGGGCTTTTGGAAGGCTCGATGCATCCATCCCGTAGTAAATCGTCGACTTGCGCGTGGATTATCCCTTGCATGGCTGGATTCCGTGGATAGTATCGCTGTTTGATCGGGCGATCGTCGCGCATCACTATCACATGCTCGGCGATGTGGGACACGCCGGTCATTCCGTCGAATTTCGCCAATTCTTCCTCCAGGAATTCCTGTACCCATGATGCTATCGGCTCTGCTGAGCTGGGTCCGAGCTGGCTTGTGGCGGCTGGCTGGGCCTCTGACCCCCTCGCTGCTCCGTCATCGGGCTGTGCACCTCCTCCTGCTAACGTTGCGTCTGTTATGCTGGCCAGTACCCCAAAAGATATTGGTAAGTCTTCTGGCCTGCTGCGAAACGGGTTATTTTGGGTAGCTTTCAGTCGTTCGGGGCCAAGAGCGCCTCCCCAGGTTCTGTCGCGTTCTGTGCCGGGGTCTTCTCGAATGATCCCGCCTCGCGGATGCAGGCCTCGTCCTTGACCGTCCTCGTTGTCTCTGTTGCCGTGTCGACCGCCTCCCGGATGCAGGCGTCGTCTTGGTTAGTCCTGGTCGTTGCTGATGGCCCTCCGGTCACCTCGCGGTTGCAGGTTGTAACGAACACTCGAAGTGTCGTCGAGTCAGCACTCTCTGTCTACTAAAGCGGCCAACCCTTGCTATGCTCAGGGAAAATGGGGCTGCGAAAACGAACTCCGTCACCTAACAAAATCGTAGACAGATTTACGGGAAACTGGGATCGGGAATGGAAAACACGGACGGAACTTAAGGTCAACTACCGACGGTGAAGAGCAAGGTGTTAGTGCTCTTCCCTCTTGACCAACCCTCCATGTAGAATAACTTAAGAATATGCCATTATGTTTTTACCCAAAACCTTCTGCCGCTGCGTTAAGTGCCTTAGGAACCCCTCCCAAAAATAAGATTAACAATTCATGTTATATCGTTATAAGTTTTACTTTAACTTGTATGACTTCATATTATTTATAACCCCCATTATTTCAACCCTAACCAGTAAACTTATTCTTACTGCATGTATATATAGGTGGGCTAATTTAAGACACATGAATTCAAGATAATGATCAAAGTATAAATAAAATAAAATAATGAATAATAAAATGTAAGAATGAATTAATTAAATGAATTAAATGGCATAATTTTAGTGATTATAGTTAATAAAAATTCATTTTAAAAATGGTTTATGATGCATGTCTCACTGTGTTAGATGCTATTCTCCTGAACCGGAGTGTATTTGTTATAAGAAAGACTGTTCACAAAAAAATTGTCTTAATACAATTGTTGTACAGGCATTCAAAATTTTATTTTTGATCTGCAACCTTCATACCCCCCCTCCACTACCCGGCAGATCTTATATTAGGGTTTTGACCCAAGATAAAACTGAAACAACAGCAAGGAAGGGTGCAGACTTTTGTTTCTAGCTACCAAATATCCTTGATGTGAAATTTCCCCAGCTCCTTACAGTTTAAGTCTTCCAGTTAATATATCAGTTGGCCACATTTCTGCTTTACGCAAGCCTTCACTCAAACTGGAGTTAGTTTAGTGTGTACGTTATTGGCCGCGCTACTCAAAGAAAAATTTCTCTTTATTACTTCTTGACCTACCTCAAACGAACGAGGCTTGAATCTCAGGTCGTAAGTGAGTTGATTTCTCTCGTAAGCTTTTGTCAGGTGTTTCTCGATGTTTGAGCGAATCTTCTGAAACTCGTCAGCTCTTGACAATTTTCCCTCGCCCTCGTTGAGTAATTCTACTTCTCGCAACAATTTGTAATCTTGGCCATGTGAAATCATGTGCTGACAAAAGACGACGAAATAAGATGCCACACCAACTGATTGGTGTATTGATTTTCTCAACGAACAGTTTATGCTACTAAGGAACACATCCCATTCCCGATGGTCAGTACGAAGGTACGCTCTGAGCGCGGCATTAATCGATCTGTTAACTCTTTCCGCGGCATTCGACTGTGGAGCATAAGCCCCTGTACATAAGTGCTGAACACCGTACTTCAAAAGTAATTTAGAAAAATCACTACTTTTAAACTGCGTACCGTTATCGCTCACTAGCACTTCCGGAACTCCAAAACATGAAAAGATCTCTCCCTCAATATGTCAATCACTATCTTGGAAGTCTATTTCTCTACCGCCTTTAAGAATGTAAATTTTTAGAAGTGATCCAGGATGATAAATATTCCTATGTTGCCCTTCCTGCTTCGAGAAAACGGACCAATGAAATTAACTTGCAACTGTGAAAGGGACGTTCGCTAAATACTCTAGCGCCCATAGGAGGTTTGAGAGGGCGTGTGGGATTTTTTGTGGTCTGGCATACATCACATGCGGAAATATAATCGCGGACGTCTATAACCATTTTTGGCCAGTAAAATCGTTGCCTTATTTGATCGAGGCATTTGGTAATCCCACAATGTGCAGAGGAAGGTTGGTCATGCGCAGCTTTAATTATGCCCTGTCTCAAGGCTTCGGGAACAAATAATTTCCACGACTCATCGGCTTGGTCAGAATCCAACACGGAAAAACCTGTATGTAATCCTCGATCACTTGAAAATCTGGTAGTTTGGAAAGCACGAATTTCTCTCTGAGTGATCGAAACTACGGCGACTAAAAAGCATCCGACTTTATATCGATTTCCGGTAAAACTTCGCATTCCAAAACCGCTACTTCCGTAACACCTTCGAATGAACGAGACAAAGCATCAGCCACTATATTTTCGCTTCCTCTCATATGCTCGATTTGTAATTTTATTGCCCATCTGGCTAATCTACCGTTGAGATCTGACTGGTTCATAAGCCAACGGAGGCTTGCATGATCCACAACAACTTTGAAGGGATGACCGTCGATGTACATGCGGAATGGCCAGTACTACCGCCAAGCATTCCAGTTCCGTTACCGTGTAGTTTCGCTGAGCCTTGTTCAGCTTCTTGGACATGTAAGCTATCGGACGCTGGCAACCTGAGTAGCAACATTGGGCTAAAACTGCACCTACCCCATGAAGAGAGGCATCACATTGAAATACAAAAGGCTTGTCGTAATTGGGATGAATTAAAAATGGAGCTGAGCATAATTTACATTTGATATCATTAAACGCTGCTTGTGACCTATCATTCCATACATACGACTTTCCACGGAGTAGCTCAGTGAGAGAAAAGATAGCAGAAGAGTAATTGGGAATAAAACGTTGATACCACCCAGTCATTCCTAGAAATCTCCTTAGTTGCTTTTGTGTCTTCGGTATCGGGAATTTATCCACCGATCGTACTTTCTCTGAATTAACTTGAAGGGTCCCCTCACCCACCTTCTTTTTCGGAATTATCATCAGCTTCTTCGTCATGGCTTATGGAGTTCACAAACCTCTTGCTATTCACTACTTCGTGTCGCGAAAAAGGCTTTGACTTCAGATTTCGAAAGAATTCCTCGTGCTTGTGACACTCCTTGCGTAAGGTTGCCAAATCTGGAGTTTCGATATGAAGCAAGTCGAGCTTCAGTTCCGACTTTAAATTCTCGCGAACCTCTATGGTGACGTCACCGTCTTGCATAGGCTCTAGTAAAGAGTCTGCGATAGATAGCATCGCATCTAGAAAATCGTCAAAGCTTTCATTACTACCCTGTTTACGCCTACGCATGGCTGCTTTGATCTCTCGATCCGAACGTTGATCCTGGTATCTCTCTTGCAACCGGCTGCATAACTCATACCAGTCAAGGTTATTCGTGGTCCTATGAACACGCCAGTAAAATGACAAGGCTGAATCAGTAAATAAGAGACTGGCGAACTGCGCCAGTAAGGTAAAGTTTCCATTTAAACAATTATTGGTAAGACAATTCACTCTATAAATAAAATCTTCGATGGGAATATCTTTGGAAGATCCACTGAATTGTATAAGCCACTTGGAAATGATATTTGAGATCTTATCAGGAGGTTCACTAGGAATGTCTGTGAAATTCGCACGAGCATTAGAACATTCCTAAAACATTTGTCAGGTTCAGATTCCTCAACTCCGTTGTTATCTTCTCTGAAATAACTGCGGTCATATTTTCCTGAAATTTAGTCATGGACTCTGAAATAAGTCGTTGGATATTTCCTTCGGAAAGAACATTGGATTCCGGCACACGTCTAGTCTGGCCAGGTCCTGATCGAGGGTTAGGTCGTGCACTTGAGGCTTTTGGGGTATTTCGTACCTGTGACCTTGTTTTAGGACGATTTTTCGGAATTTCTCCGGTGTACGACGAATATAGTACAGTGTATGACTACCTCGCCGAGATTAACATAATCCTAAGACCAGAGAGATTTTTTTTTGTTCGTTTTTTCTATATATTCGAAAATATAGATAATGATTGGAAGGGTCTCCTATCAGGCACCAGCACAGCAGAAGGAATGTCTTCGGATGTTATAACCTTACTCCGTAAGCAGATAGAACAAAACAAATTTAGTTGATGAACCTTTCGAGAAAAAGAGGAACAGGACCGAATTCTCCAGTCTGCACACGTCTCAATTAATCTCGAGAGAATAAATGTTATTCATCTTCGCTACTAGGTATAGAACCAATTTACTCAGACTATCGTTCCTAGTATTCTGATGATATGATATGATGAAGTCTACTTTGATCTTCTTCTATGTTATATATCCACTGGTCTGGTTCCGACAATGATCAGAGTCAAAGCAAGTCCGAGCTGGATATAAGACAAGAACTGAGACGACGTAAAAATTTGGATCAAGATTGGTTTGCGGAAAGGATTAGGAAGGTAATTAGGATAACGTGAGGGAACCTATAACCCTAGAATATAAAGTTGTTATGTAACGGCCATTCGGGCCCCACGTTGGGCGCCATTTATTATGTAACGGACACTCGAAGTGTCGTCTCGTCAGCACTCTCTGTCTACCAAAGGGTTGACCGGCTAGGCTCACGGAAAATGGGGTGGGTTTTGTGCTGCGAAAACGAACTCCGTCACCTAACAAAATCGTAGACAGATTTACGGGAAACTGGGATCGGGACTGGAAAACACGGACGGAACTTAAGGTCAACTACCGACGGTGAAGACCCACCCTCCATGTTAAATAACTTAAGAATATGCCATTATGTTTCTACCCAAAACCTTCTGCGGCTGCGTTAAGTGTCTTAGGAACCCTCCCAAAAATAAGATTAGCAATTTATGTTATATCGTTATAATTTTTACTTTAACTTGTATGACTTCATATTATTTATAACCCCCATTATTTCAACCCTAACCAATAAACTTATTCTTACTGCATGTATATATGGGTGGGCTAATTTAAGACACATGAATTCAAGATAATGATCAAAGTATAAATAAAAATAATATAATCAAAATAAAATGTAAGAATGAATTAATTAAATGAATTAAATGGCATAGTTTTAGTGATTATAGTTAATAAAAATTCATTTTAAAAATGGTTAGTGATGCATGTCTCACTGTGTTCGATGCTATTCTCCTGAACCGGAGTGTATTTGTATATATGTGTGTATAATTACAGACGTTTAATCAGCTGCAGGTATCGTTGGGCCCAATTTCACGCGGGCATGAAACTGTTAAAGAGATGTAGAATGTTTCCAGAGAAAACAAGAAGCGTTATGGAGCGGTATTTTACTTATACCCTTCCATGGACACAATGAGACCGATGATACCTCCTAGAATCTATTATTAACCATGCATAAATTACACCTTTTTCTTCTTCTTATTTTTCTAAGTTAAAGTCTAGGTATATTTAATATTAAAAAAAAATGTTTCTTTTATAATTTTTTCCCTATTCATAATTTTTCATTTATATTTCATTTCTTAAATTTTTTTTAACGATTTTTCCCTTCCTTTAGGTGGCCCTTAGAATGTACATATTATATCGGGTATCAAACTATGTTAATAAAACTGAGAGTAGGAACGAATGGGTGACATACGGCCATGTGGGTCTATTTAGGTGCTCATAGGTGTATGGTCAACCGCATGGGCATGAACCGCGGAAGCACCAACATATTCTTTGAAGCAGGGCACGGTCACTATATATTAAATTGTATTATATTGTTCCTCGACTGTTGAAATGTGCATAGGTATATCGGTATACATATGCCTAAGTCCCGCTAACCAAGTCCATCCGTGTCTCTGCCGGTGGCACAAAAAAAAGGAACTGATGATCGTCGTGTTGGAGCGGACCAATGTCCGAGAGCGATGGTCAGGCCCAGATCGGCCAGGTCAGCAGTTATACTGCCCCACGTGGTTCATAACCTATGTATATGTATATACATGAGATTATGTAATAAGTAATGTAATTGTCTTAATACAATTTTAGTACAGGCATTCTAAATTATATTTTTGGTCTGCAACCTTCACAAGGTGCCGGGTCATCTCGCCTCCTTGTCCTCCATGCTGCTGTGGCGACCGCCTCACGGATGCAGGCGTCGTCCTGGCTTGTCCTCGTTGTCTCTGCTGATGTGACGACCGCCTCGCGGATGCAGGCGTCGTCCTTGACCTCGTATTCTCTGCTGATGTGACGACCGCCTCGCGGATGCAGGCGTCGTAGTTGTTTGTCCTTCCTGGTGATATGACGTCCGCCTCGCGGATGCAGGCGTCGTCCCGTCTTGTCTTTGCTGGTCGATGACACTCCGTGGTTCCGTGGTTGGATCTGCTCAAGGGGATGAGCAACCCTACTACCTGCAACTTGGAATCTATGGCGGCAAAGAAATCCAATCCGAGTAGCACGTCGTCGAGAGCCGTTGGCAGGACCAGCATCAGGATGCTAAGCCATACCTCTGCTTGAATTGCCCGCGTTAGTTCCATCCTTGTCCCATTTGGACCCCCGTGTCCAGCGTCGCTATCATTACCTCAGCTTCGATGCTTGCCTCAACGGCAAGCCTGCCATCTCGCGGACGTATGACACCCGCTAGTCCTAAGACTCACTCGTCTGCCCTCTCATCTGTCCTGGGTTTGATGAGGGGCTCTGGGCGTTTCCCGTCTATTTGGCCTGGCAGTAGTCGATGGGCGACTCCTCGGCGGCCACAGTTCCCGCAGAATAGTGTCCGAGTTCCAAGGCATTCCTTGGCAAAGTGTCCTAGCACTCCGCAGTTCCGGCACGCATTACGTGTGTCCACTGGTGGTTGCTCACTGCTGGTATTGCCTATCGTTCCTGGATCCTTTCCCTCTTCAGGCACCGCTGCGGCATTGGAAGTCGTCCATTGTGAGCCATCGCTGCTGATCCTGTCCTGGTTCTGGCTTGACGTTGATGCTCGCGTTCCCGGGTAACCTCAAAGTTGATCACCAGTTGTGTCAGCTATTTGAATGTGCGGAAGTCCATGCGTCTCACGACCAACTGGTATTCTGGCAGCAGATTTTCGTACACCCGCTCCAGTTCCTGAGCTTCCGAGTAACCAGAACGGTTCATCATTAGGCGAATGTCCACTAGATACTGCTTGTATTCCTCGTTTTCCCTCTGGTATCGCATCCTGATCTCGTTCTCCAGTCTCTGAAAGTACCGCGGGGGTAGGAAGAAATCCAAAAACTCAAGGCTTAACATGTTCCATGGCTCTCCCTGTAGATGACTCGTGCGGAACCAGTCCTCGGCAGTACCTTTTAATAGTTCAGGTACTCCTTGGGTCAAACTTCGGGTGTCCACTCGGTGTGATACCGCTCGTTCCTCCAAAAGCTCGATGAATCGAAAGGGATCACTGGCGCCGTCAAAAGTGACGCCCCAGCGGTGCATGCGCTCCACTCCCCTTGCTCCGGAGAAGTCGCGTTGATTTGGTAGCATCACCCTCTCGTTGGTTCGTGACACGCGCTGCTGCTGTCCTGGCACCGGTATGCTTAGATCCACGCTACTCCTACCATGCTGCTATAGGGCGTCTGCTCCTGTGTCCTGGGTCGTGTGCCTTGATTTCTGAGTCGCTTGTATTCTTGTTGTATTCCAGTTGTGTCCTGTGCAATGCCTGTTCAATGTATCCTCGCTGTTATTCTGTGCGCTGCCCTTGTTGCTTCTAGCCTTGGTGTATTCCCAGTACAATCCAGTTCGATAGCCTTGTTCCTAGTATCCTTGGTATCCTGTGCGCTGTCCTTGTTCCTAGTATCCTTGTTGTATCGTAGTGTTATCCTTGGTTGTAGTATCCTGTGCGAAGTCCTTGCTGTATACCTGTAGTATCCCTTGTAGATTTTTTTTTTTTGCACTTGGTCAGAATGTTTATGATTAGGAACGATGTGCACTGTTGAAGGACTCTGGGTCGACTGTCCTCTTTTATGCTCTCCCAGCTTAATTTATGGGGATTCATGTGCGGCCAAACAATCGTGACCGAGAGTTCACGAGCGCTGCCCGCCTCTCTCTCTTCCGACCTTCGTAGATGCGATAACACAAAAAAAATAAAATTGTGTACGCTGTATGCTCTGTGAACCCTGAGAACCTCGTGTATGCTCACTCCCGCATGCCTCTCACTAGCACGTATAAGTTCCTTGAAAACTGGGCATTTTCCCGTTCATGTCGGCATCAGCGTGTAAACCGCAAACAAACAAAACCTTGACCAATGATTTCCCAACTGTTCACGTGTGCTTTTGGGTGCCCCAGTTCCCGCAAAACTGGGCAATTGGCAAAAGTGCCGAAACGCGTGCAAAAAAAAAAGAAAAAGAATTAAAAGAAAAGTTCTGCCATAGAAAATAAACCGACTTTTCCCGAGTTTTTAAAGTCAAAATTTCGTAAAAAATAGCTCACAAAAATGTACAGTTTTTCATTTCAAAGCTTTACCCTGACGGAAGGCCAAAACCACACAGAGGTTGGATCCACTTTATAGCCGTATCAATAAATATTTTAGATAATAAAAGTTCTTTACAACCAGATCTAACACAATTAAGTTATGTGAAAAAAGAAACCACCACTTCTAAAAAAAACTTTAAAAAAATTTACATATTTTTAATATTCTTAAAAAAAAGTTCTGCCGTTGAAATAAGCCCGACTTTTCCCGAGTTTTTAGAGTCAAAATTTCGTCAAAAAGACCTGACACTATTCGTTCTATTCTAAACTTACTTCTTACTCTAATTGGGCGCGCAGGCCGCTGCTCAGCTTAGAGCTTTCGAGTTGTAGGTGAGTTTTGTTTTTGTTGTGTTTGTTGAAATGTTAGGTAGCATGGAGCATGCTTTTCGGCATAAACATCCTCCAACTCTTGCAATATAATTGCAAAAAGAAGGAGGCGCCCAGGAATGGGGGAGGTTGTGGAAAGAGTCTTCAACCCGACTGACTGGAAGATCCTCCATCCCAAAACTCCGTTAGAAGGTTTTCTAAACGCTGTTCTGTGCTGACATTTATCCTCGTAGCAAATGAGGAAATTGAGATGCGAGTTGACTCAGCTACTGGTCCTATAAGGATCCATCCAAAAATGGTCTCTTGACCGAGTAGTGATCCGCAAATGTTGTGTTGAGAGCCGCCAAGCAAAATAGGAGCACATCTATCTGCGAACTTTTGTGGAAAGAAGGGTCAGGAAACAGAAGGTCCTTTATGAAACCTTGCGGAAATGGATACGAAGGTAAGGCGCCTGCCACATTTGGCAGTACGAATGCCGAGGTTTCTACATGAACTCTCGGTTTGGATAGAGAACCGATTTGGATGTGGCATATCTTCTGAGGCCTGACGGCGATTGCTTGGTTCAAGCCAGCAACTTGAACTTGAACTGTGTAACGGACACGGGAAGTGTCGTCTCGTCAACACTCTCTGTCTACTAAAGGTTGGCCGGCTAGGCTCAGGGAAAATGGGGTGGGTGTTGTGCTGCGAAAACGAACTCCGTCTCCTAACAAAATCGTAGACAGATTTACGGGAACTGGGATCGGAATTACAAACCCGGACGGAACTTAAGGTCCACTACCTACTGTGAAGAGCAAGGTGGTTGTGCTCTTCCCTCTTGACCCACCCTCCATGTAGAATAACAGAAGAATATGCCATTATGGTTCTACCCAAAACCTGCCGCTACTGCCTATGTGCCTTAGGAACCCCTCCCAATATTCAGATTAGAAATTCATGTTAAATCGTTTTAATTTTACTTTGACTTGTATGACTTCAGGTTGTTTGTAACCCCCATTCTTTCTACCCTAACCCTTAAAACTGTTTTTACTGCATGTGTATATGTATGTGGGACTAATTTAATACATAGGAATTCAAGAGAATGATCAAATATGAATAAAAATAATATAATCAAAATATAAAGTAAGAATGGATTAATTAAATGAATTAAATGGAATAATTGTAGTGATTGTAGTTAATAATAATTCATTTTATATATGGTTAAGCATGCATGTCTCACTATGTAGACGCTATTCTCCTGACCCGGAGTGTATGTGTATGTGTGTCTACTTACAGACTTTCAAACAGCTGTTGGTGTCGTTGGGCCCAATTTCCGCATTTGACCCATGTATATAAACAGCTCGGTCCCGATCGCCAAGTCCATCCGTTTCTCGGCCTGCAGGCAAGGTCCGTTGGCACCAAAAAGAAGGACTGATGATCGTGGTACTGGAGCGGACCACCCTCCGAGACCGAGGGTCAGGCCAGGTCAGCAATTTCCTGCCACACGTGGATCATAACCTATGTACAGTACATACATGGAATTAGGTAATAAGGTCACTTTTTCATTTTTTTCTTTGCGTACCTTATCCAGGGGTTGGTTTTTAAGTTTTTGTCTTTGCAGCCACAACATTTTTAAAATTGTTTTTATTTGGTTTATGTTCCCTTTTATGGTTTTGCAAAATTTTCACCACGTTTTTTTTATGTATATTTTCTACACGCACATTAATTAAGTCTTCCAACTTTGAATGCAATTTTTGTTCTGTGCAGCAGGCTAAGTAGCCTAACTATTTTACCCCTCCAAAGGATGTGTATGAGAGAGCTAAGAAGGTTCTCGAAGGGCTAGCCGTAAGCTATGCTTGCGGAGAGAAAAGCTCACATGTGAACGGCGCTCGCACGTGCAATTTCGAAAGAAGAGCTTTTCAAGATAAAAGCTTCTGATCTTGCATGTGGGCTCTCGCTGGAATGCGTACTGTGGGGGAAGGTTCCATATTTTATCGATAAAATTAGAAGACTGTTCCCAAAAAAAAATTTGTCTTAATACAATTTTTGTACAGACATTCTAACTTTTTGTTTTTGGTCTGCAACCTTCACCTTCAACCTTTGCCGACGCACTCTCGATTTCATTGAGTGTCATTGAGAGCCTTGCTGCAACGCTCGCATTCTAGCCGTACCTTTTCCCACAAGGTCCTCACTTCGTCTAGGCGGATCTTAAGGGTAAAAGTGGACACCACCACAGAGGATGGAGTAGCGAGCTTCGCCTCGAAACTGCCGAGACGGTCTGATGCCGCGATAAAATCCGATAATGCCATTCTCATGACCTCCGCAAGTCTTTGCCCCCGGGCGCGAGTAATGCTGACTGGAGTAAGTTTGGATTCGACTTTCGATGAACCCAAAGGATCTATGGACATAATAAGCTATCAGCGACGTGTATGAGAGTGGATCGGTGGAAACGAAACGGAGATTGTATAAGAGCGATAATTTGGAAAAACGAGGGGTTAGCTTTCCCCCTGAACAATTATATTTTTTATTTATTTTGTATATGTACCAAAAATCTGGAACGATGGAATGGAACATGTACCGGTCGAACGAGAGATTTATGAGGTGTCAACCAACAGTAATTGGCGCAAAATCCCCTTTTCTTAGAAAATTCCTCTTGAAGTTAGTATTATTTTTCCTCCCGGAACGGTGGAATGGAACGAACCGATCGAGTGAGAGGTTTACGAAGTGTCACCCAAAAGCTTGGCACAAAGTTTTTTTTTGTAAATCCTTCTTTGATTTCTGTATTATTATTCCTCCCGGAACAGTGAAATGGAACATTCAAAGAGGCATCAAAAAATTATTGAGGAGGCAAAAAAATAAAATAAAAAATAATATTTGGAAATATCCCAAGTGCCGTACCCGTTTATGAAAAATATATACCCTCGTCGTACGGGGTATCAACATAAGCACAAAGAGGAATGGAGCAGCTGCTTTAAGCTATGCTCGTGGAATGTATGTATGTACGTATGTAAAAGCTTGGAGCGGATCCCGTACTGTGTGGATATGCATGCATGTATGTATGTACGTACGGTCTTTTATATATGTGGTATGATTTGTTTTAAAAGAAGAAAAACGCTGTTTATATTTTATTTTATTTCAGGCTGCGGATTAGAGTTTACAATTGCTGAAATATTAAATGAATGTAGCATGCACTTAAGTAAATAATAAAAGATGAATTGGGTGTATGGAGTTAGTTTTTTGGCGGAGGAATAGAACAAAAACATAAAGTACACCTACAAAAAAAAGGTACTGTGGACATGCACTTAAACTTTCTTTTATTTTATGAATTTTTGTTTATTATTTAAAATAACTTGTGCGGATTATGTATATGTGCGTATGTATGTATGTTAACACAGTGCAAGAGACGAGAACGCCAAAGAAAAAAAAACGTATGTATGTGCATATGTACTATATGTTCGATGCACTAGCTTTTCTAAGCGGAATGGAATTAGCGGAGATCTGCGTGTGCCTATGTATATATGTACATATGTGCGTACATATGAGCGCCCAAGGGTTGTACGATTTGGAATATATATTTGGAAATAGGCAGATAAGTACATATGCCAGTACGTTTGGAAAGAAAAATGGAGACAATAGCGGTTCTTTTCGTCTTCACTTGCACTTTTTCACTTTTTTCTCCACACACTATACACTATACACACAACCGTTTTGGTTGCGGCAATTTGGCAAAATTGAGGAATTGGACGGTTTTTAAGTACTTGGCTGGCAATTTCTCTGGAGCAAGCTGGGGCGAGCGGATTGGGGAGATGATAACCGTGATTTTTCGTCATAAAAAAAATAAAAAATCCAATGATGAGGATCCGGCTCGAAGGACCAATGTTTGTGGTGGGATGTTCTTGCCAGTGAGTTCCTTATTTTAGACTTCCTTCAAATTCCTTCTGGTAGTTGGGGGAAATTTGCGGGATTTCCACCAAGTAAAACAACGCGCGTGCGTATATGTTCCGTTTATTTGTGACACTAATTGTTCTATTGTAAGCTTACTTCTTACTCTAGTTGGGCGCGCAGGCCGCTGCTCAGCTTAGAGCTTCCGAGTTGTAGGTGAGTTTTGTTTTTGTTGTGTTTGTTGAAATGCTAGGGAGCATGGTGCATGCTTTTCGGCATAAACATACCTACAAAAAATGTACAGTTTCAAAGCTTTACGCAGACGGTAGGCAAAAACCACACAGAGTTTGGATCCACTGTATTGCAGTATCAATCAACTTTTTAGATAATAAAAGTTCTTTACAACCAGATCTAAGACAATTAAGTTATGTGAAAAAAACAACAGCTACCTCTAAAACAACCATACAAAAATATTACATACTACCTCTAAAAAAACCTTAAACAAAAATAAGTATAAACTTTGCAAATTCTTAACAGAAAAGTTCTGCCATAGAAAATAAACCCGACTTTTCCCGAGTTTTTAAAGTCAAAATTTCGTAAAAAATACTTTAACAAAAGCAACATTTTTGAATTTCAAAGCTGTATATTTCCCAGACGGTAAAGCAAAACCACAAAGTGTTTGGAACCAAAACCACACAGAATTGTATTCACTTTATAGCAGCATCAATCAACTTTTCAGATAATCTAAGTTCTTTACAACCAGATCTAAGACACTTAAGTTATGTGAAAAAACAAACCTATACCCCTAAAAAACCTTAAACAAGAAATTACATACTTACTACGTTCTTAAAAAAAATTCTGCTATAGAAAATAATCCCGACTTTCCCGTTTTTAAAATCAAATTTTCGAAAAAAAAAATCTCTCAAAAATCAATATGTTTGCATTTTAAAGCTTTACCCAGACGGTAGGACAAAACCACACACAGTTTGGATCCACTTCATAGCAGCATCAATCAACTTTTCAGATAATCAAAGTTCTTTACAACCAGCAATAAGAACCTTAAGTTATGTGAAAAAACAAACCGCACACTCTGAAAACACCTTAAACAAAAAATTACATATTTAACAAATTCTTAAAAAAAAGTTCTGCTATAAAAAACAATCCCGATTTTCCCGCGTTTTTTAAATCTAAATTTTGAAAAAAAAATCTCACGACAATCAACATTCTTGCATTTCAAAGCTTTACCCAGACGGTTGGCCAAAACCACACACAGTTTGGATCCACTTCATAGCAGCATCAATCAACTTTTCAGATAATCAAAGATATGTGAAAAAACAAACTACTACCTCTAAAAAACCCTTAAAAAAGAAAGGACATACTTAATACGTTCTTAAAAAAATGCTGCTATAGAAAATAATCCCGACTTTTCCCGTTTTTAAAATCAAAATTTCGAGAAAAAAAATCTCTCAAAAATCAACATTTTTGCATTTCAAAGCTTTACCCAGACGGTATGCCAAAACCACTCAGAGTTTGGATCCACTTCATAGCAGCATCAATCAACTTTTCAGATAATCAAATTTCTTTACAACCAGATCTAAGATACTTAAGTTATGTGAAAAAACAAATCGCTACCAGTGAAAAAACCTTAAACAAAAAATTACAAACATAATAAATTCTTAAAAGAAAAGTTCTTCCATAGAAAATAAAACCGACTTTTCCCGAGTTCTTAAAGTCGACCATTCGTTAAAAACACCTCAAAAAAATCACAATTTTTCATTTAAAGCTGTATATTTCCCAGACGGTAAGGCAAAACCACAAAGTGTTTGGATCCACTTTTTAGCTGCATCAATCAACTTTTCAGATATTCAAAGTTCTTTACAACCAGATCTAAGATACATAACATGTGTGGAAAAACAAACCTCTACCTCTATAAAACCTTAACCAAAAAAGTAAAAACTTTGAAAATTCTTAAAAGAAAGGTTCTGCTATAGAAAATAAACCCGACTTTTCCCGAGTTCTTAAAGTCAAACATTCGTTAAAATCACTTAAAAAAATCACAATTTCTCATTTAATGCGTTATATTTCCCAGACGATAAGGAAAAACCACAAAGTGTTTGGATCCACTTTTTAGCTGAATCAATCAACTTTTCAGATAATCAAAGGTTTTTGCAACCAGATCTAAGACACTTAGGTTATGTGAAAAAACAAACCTCTACCTGTAAAAAAACCTTAAACAAGAAATGACATACTTAATACGTTCTTAAACAAAAATTCTGCTATAGAATTTAAAAACAAAATTTCGAGAAAAAAAAACTCTCAAAAATCAACATTTTTGCATTTTAAAGCTTTACCCAGACGTTAGGCCAAAACCACACACAGTTTGGTTCCACTAGATAGCAGCATCAATCAACAATTATTTACAACCAGATCTAAGATACTTAAGTTATGTGAAAAACAAACCGACACCTCTGAAAAAAACCTTTAACATAAAATTACAATCTTTAAAAAATTTCGAAAACAACAAAAATGTCACAACAATTAATATTTTTGCATATAAAGCTTTACCAAGGCAGTAGGCCAAAACCACACACAGTTTGGATCCACTTCATAACAGCATCAATCAACTTTTCAGATAATCAAATTTCTTTACAACCAGATCTAAGAGAATTAAGTTATGTGAAAAACAAACCGCTACCTCTTAAAAAACCAAAAAAGTAAAAACTTTGAAAATTCTTAAAAGAAAAGTTCTGCCATAGAAAATAAACCCGACTTTTCCCGTTCTTAAAATCAAAATTTCGAGAAAAAAAATCTCTCAAAAATCAACCTTTTTGCATTTCAAAGCTTTACCCAGACGGTATGCCAAAACCACTCAGAGTTTGGATCCACTTCATAGCAGCTTCAATCAACTTTTCAGATAATCAAAGTTCTTTACAACCAGATCTAAGATACTTAAGTTATGTGAAAAAACAAATCGCTACCAGTGAAAAAACCTTAAACAAAAAATTACATACATAATAAATTCTTAAAAGAAAAGTTCTTCCATAGAAAATAACCCCGAGTTTTCCCGAGTTCTTAAAGTCGTTAAAAAGTTTCGTTAAAAACACCTCAAAAAAATAACAATTTTTCATTTAAAGCTGTATATTTCCCAGACGGTAAGGCAAAACCACAATGTGTTTGGATCCACTTTTTAGCTGCATCAATCAACTTTTCAGATATTCAAAGTTCTTTACAACAAGATCTAAGATACATAACATGTGTGAAAAAACAAACCTCTACCTCTAAAAAAACCTTAACCAAAAAAGTAAAAACTTTGAAAATTCTTAAAAGAAAGGTTCTGCTATAGAAAATAAACCCGACTTTTCCCGAGTTCTTAAAGTCAAACATTCGTTAAAATCACTTAAAAAAATCACAATTTTTCATTTAAAGCTTTATATTTCCCAGACGGTAAGGCAAAACCACACACAGTTTGGTTCCACTTCATAGCAGCATCAATCAACTTTTCAGATAATCAAATTTCTTTACAACCAGATCTAAGAGAATTAAGTTATGTTGAAAACAAACCGCTACCTCTTAAAAAACCAAAAAAGTAAAAACTTTGAAAATTCTTAAAAGAAAAGTTCTGCCATAGACAATAAACCCGACTTTTCCCGAATTTTTAAAGTCAAACATTCGTAAAAAATACCTAAAAATCACAATTTTTCATTTAAAGCTGTATACTTCCCAGACGGTAAGGCAAAACCACAAAGTGTTTGGATCCACTTTTTAGCTGCATAAATCAGCTTTTCAGATAATCAAAGTTTTTTGCAACCAGATCAACCGCTTCCTCTGAATAAACCTTAAACAAAAAATTACATACTTTATAAATTCTTAAAAGAAAAGTTCTTCCATAGAAAATAAACCCGACTTTTCCCAAGTTTTTAAAGTTAAAATTTCGTAAAAAATACCTCACAAAAATCAACACTTTTGCATTTCAAAGCAACTGTTTCTTCCTCGCTATCTGATAAAGACCATTTAATAGTTCATGGGCATTTCAAACTGCCAGGTACTGTCTGGTCTTCGGTTATCGAGTCAAGCAACCTTGTGCCCATGTCACGACGTGAGTTTATTGATGGCTTATTAGACCTGTCCCTGTCTCAAGTCAACCATGTAAAAAACTCCTTGGGTCGATTGCTTGATCTGTGCTTTGTCTCGGATCCGACCGTAGCGTTGTTAACACGAGCACTCCCGCTCACCATACCTGAAGACTGCTATCATCCTACTTTCGAAGTGTCGATAGATATTGGACCTACTGTATCGGATCGTGCGGGTAGGCTATCTGAACGCGTCCGCTGCTTTCGTAAAGCCGAGTTTACGAAGCTCAATAACTTAATTCGAAATTTTGATTGGTCCGCTCTGTACTTGTGCAGTGACGTCATTGAAGGCACAAACATTTTTTACAATGTACTTGACACAATTTTTGACACGTGTGTCCCACTTTCATGTCCGACTAGATTTGCGAAACCTCCTTGGTTCACCAAAGAGTTATCCAGTCTAAAGAACCTAAAATCAAGACTATTTAAAAAATCTCAAGAAGTTGGTTCTCCCTCTTCTCTTTCTAATTACTTAATAGCTCGGTCAAATTTCACTGTTCTTAATGCTCAATGCTATAGGAACTACCTCCTTCGATGCAGGATACATTTTTCGCAGGACCCTAAACAGTTTTACAGCTTTGTAAACAGTAAGCGTAGAACGTCCGCACATCCATCCTTGCTATAATTTTTGAATATGTCGGCAAACAATGATCAGGCAATCGCAGATCTTTTTGCACAATTTTTTCTAACCACCTATTCCCAGGAAAGCTACCCAGGTCATATGTATCCATATAGTTTACCAAGGTCGAATGGCATTTTCTGCCCTTTGTTTAATGAAGGCTCCTTACTTCATGAACTTCAATTTTCGGTATTTTCACCGGGCCCTGACGGAGTTCCCGGCTGTGTACAAACTATAGAGGTATATCTAAGTTATCCGCTATTCCTAAAATGTTCGAGAAACTTTTAACTCCGCACTTGCAGCATCTCTGCAAATCACTTATATCTCCAGCTCAGCACGGATTTATACGGCGACGATCAACAACCACTAATCTTTTAGAGTTCACCTCCTTTGTAATTGAAGGATTCCAAGGTAACTTGCAGACGGATGTTATTTACACTGACTTTAGTAAGGCATTCGATTCTGTAAACCATTCTCTTCTTGCACAAAAGCTCAACCTTCTAGGGTTTCCGCCCAATCTGTTGAGATGGATTTCTAGCTACCTGTGTTCTAGGTCTCAAAGGGTCCTTTTCAAGAACTCCTTATATTTACCTGTTATGGTTACTTCTGGAGTACCACAGGGTAGCCATTTAGGAACCTTACTTTTCACACTCTTTATTAATGACCTGCCTTCTGTATTAACAAATTCTCGAATACTTCTCGAATATGCGGATGATGTTAACCTCTGTATCCAGTATAAGGACATTTCACTCTCGCTTGCAATCTGATCTCAATAGCTTTCAGTCATGGTGCTGTGCAAATATGTTACAACTTAATGCCTCGAAGTGCAATGTAATGACTTTTTATCGCTCCAGCCCCTTCCTGGCTCCTTACACCCTCTGCGGTAGTTCTCTTGAGAGAATTACATTGGTTGATGCTCTAGGTGTTAAACTAGACCCCAAGTTAAAGTTTTCTGAACAAATTTCTACCATGGTAAATAAAGCCATGGGTGTGCTTGGGTTTATAAAGAGGTGGTCAACGGAATTTGATAACCCCTATATAACGAAGACTCTCTATATCTCGCTTGTTCGTCCGATTTTAGAATACAGCTGGTGCCCCCAGTACAACATACATTAGGACCGTATTAAATCAGTACAGAAAAACTTTTTATTATTTTCCCTACGGGGCCTCAACTGGGATGCAACTGTGAGAGACTGCCATCCTACCGAAGTAGACTTCTTTTAATAAATCTTCCATCCCTAGTTAGTCGTAGAAAAATGCTTGGTGTAATTTTTATGCACAACTTGATCAAGGAGGATGTAGACAGCCCTGACTTGCTGAGCCGCCTAACCTTTACGATTCCCATTAGACCCACTAGAAACTTTATTCCTTTGTTCCTTCCACTATGTAGATCGAATTATGCCTCACACGAACCCTTTAGGGTGTTATGCTCGTACTATAATTTCCTCTACCACATTATATCTTCAACTAACTCCCTTCCTCTTCTTAAATCTCTTATACTAGCCTACCTCTCCCGTAGTTAGTTTCATTTTAGTTTTGTCTTTTTTTCTGATTTTGGTAATTTTTGCTTGCTTAGCTATACTTGCTCTAGTTTAGTTGTGTTTAGTTCTAATTTTCCTCGAATATTAGCCTAACATCTATCTTTCCTGCATGATCGCGACCGGTTCGGTTAATCGCGACGCGCGTCTTGCGGCTGCGCCCCTCGGTCGGTTGGGCGGGAGGAGGGCTGCGTTCTGCTGGGTTCCGCGCGTAACAGGCTTTGGCTTGGTGTCGCATGGGCCACTTCATGGTGCAGTCATTGCATATCAACGCCCAAACATTGAAAAAATATACACGGACAGTGCCTCTTTTGAGTTCCACGCTATCGCCATAACTGAAACCTGGCTTAAAACCTTTGTCTCCGATCACGAAATTCTCGTCCACAAGTTCACCACTTATAGAATGGATCGTCCATCATTCGCTGGTGGGGTTCTTATTGCAGTGAAAACGGCATTTGCATCCGAGCTGTTTCCATTCAACAACTTCCACGGTATCGAATTCGTTGCAGTCAAAAAGATATATGCTGTTCCAATATATCTTTTTGACCTGTTCTTATATCCCACCCAGATCTGATGCCGTTGTTTATTTGAACCACCTTTCTGCAATTCGATGTGTAGTTTCTGCTTTAGGATGTGCTGATAAGATACTAGTCATGGGTGACTTCAACATCCCATCTCTATCTTGGCAACAGGATGATTCAAACATGTTGCTACCTGGAAGTCAACATGATTTTGTCGAGGGGGTAACTGACGTCTCGCTTGGTCCTTTCTTCAGTCCTCATCACATATAGAGCCAATCTGTCAATCTGTTTTACGAAACATTATACTCTGCCCTCGATACCTATGTCCCTGAAGTCACCGTATTTGTTTCCTCTAAACCTCCGTGGTTTTCCAAGTATCTCTCTTACCTAAAAAATAAAAATTCTCGGCTCTACAAAAAGTACCAGATAACTGGTTCTTTGTCTGTCTTTGCACAATATTTTTCGGTTCGCTCTCAATTTCTTACGGTCAATAAGAAATTATATAACACATATCCTTCCCAATGTGGCACAAATTTCCGTAGTAATCCCAAACAATTCTTTTGGTTCTTCAACTCAAAGCGCAAGTCTAGCGCGTTCCCTTCTTCCCTTTAGTTACAGTCTAAAACGGAAACTTCAGATCAAGGAATTGCAAATATATTTGCCACCTTTTTTCAATCGACGGTATGGATGGCCATCTCTGCCATACCGTCGATTGAAAAAAGGTGGCAAATATATTTGCAATTCCTTGATCTGAAGTTTCCAGATCTGGATAAGGGGTGGAGGAGTCATAAGTTTCAGAGGAGTATACTTATGACCTGACCTGACCATCTACCTCATGTTAATAACGTGTTTCTTCCCTTCCTTGAAGAAAGTATGGTCTTCGAAGGGTTGTCATCAATTGACATCTGTTTCTCTGCGGGTCCAGATAAAGTTCCGAGCTGTATTTTAAAATATTGCGCTCAAGCCCTATCTCATCCTTTGACCTTCTTATTAAATTTATCCCTGGAGCGTTCTCGCCTCCCCATGATCTGGAATGAATCCTACCTTATTCCTCTTCACAAGAGAGGGTCCAGATCTAATATCGAAAACTATCGTGGTATTGCTAAACTATCTGCCATTCCGAAGTTGCTCGGGCACCTTGTTACTCATCAATTTGTGAAGGTTGCAGACCAAAAACAAAAGGTTAGACTGTTTGTTTGTTTTTGGGGAACAGTCTTCTAATTTTATCAAGAAAATATTGAACCTCCCCCACTGTACGCATTCCAGCGAGAGCCCACATGCAAGATCAGAAGCTGTTATCTTGAAAAGCTCTCTCTTTCGAAATTGCATGTGCGAGCACCGTTCACATGTGAGCTTTTCTCTCTTCAAACATAGCTTACGGCTAGCCCTTCGAGAACCTTCTTAGCTCTCTCATACACAGCTTTTGGAGGGGTAAAATAGTTAGGCTAAGTGCATGCTGCACAGAACAAAAATTGCATTCAAGGTTTGAAGACTTAATTGATGTGCGTGTAGAAAATATACAAAAACAAAAAAAAACGTGGTGAAAAGTTTGCAAAACCATAAAAGGGAACATAACCCAAATAAAAAAACAATATAAAAGTGTTGTGGCTGCAAGACGAAACAAAAAAACCAACCCCTGGATAAGGTACGCCAAGAGAAAAAAAATGAAAAAGTGACCTTATTACATAATTCCATGTATGAACTGTACATAGGTTTTGATCCACGTGTGGCAGGAAATTGCTGACCTGGCCTGACCCTCGGTCTCGGAGGGGGGGTCCGCTCCAGTACCACGATCATCCGTCCCTCTTTTTGGTGCCACCGGACCTTGCCTGCAGGCGAAAAAAACGGATGGACCTGGCGATCGGGACCGAGTTGTTTATATACATATATCTCACGCGCAACTATAAAACCATCTTTATATATTATATCACCGCGCCTTGTGTAAAGAATTGTTGGTGCTTGCATATGTAGGGTGTGGAAAAATTAGCTCAGCGGTCATTGCCCTTGCGGCTGACCATACACCTATGCGCACTTAAATAGACCCACCTGACCGTATGTCACCTATTCTCTCCTTCTCTCAGGTTATTAAAATTGTTCGATGCCGACATTCTAAAAGCCACTTAAGGGAAGAAAAGTAAATCACAAAATCTAGAAAAGAAAATGTAATGAAAAATTATGGATAGAAAAAAAAATAGAAAAGAAAATTGTTCAATAATATTAAATATTCCTAGACATTAACTTAGAATNTCCATGTATGTACTGTACATAGGTTATGATCCACGTGTGGCAGGAAATTGCTGACCTGGCCTGACCCTCGGTCTCGGAGGGGGGGTCCGCTCCAGTACCACGATCATCCGTCCCTCTTTTTGGTGCCACCGGACCTTGCCTGCAGGCGAAAAAAAACGGATGGACCTGGCGATCGGGACCGAGTTGTTTATATACATATATCTCACGCGCAACTATAAAACCATCTTTATATATTATATCACCGCGCCTTGTGTAAAGAATTGTTGGTGCTTGCATATGTAGGGTGTGGAAAAATTAGCTCAGCGGTCATTGCCCTTGCGGCTGACCATACACCTATGCGCACTTAAATAGACCCACCTGACCGTATGTCACCTATTCTCTCCTTCTCTCAGGTTATTAAAATTGTTCGATGCCGACATTCTAAAAGCCACTTAAGGGAAGAAAAGTGAATCACAAAAATCTAGAAAAGAAAACTTAATGAAAAATTATGGATAGAAGAAAAAAAAATAGAAAAGAAAATTGTTCAATAATATTAAATATTCCTAGACATTAACTTAGAATAGAAGAAGAAAAACATGAAATTTATGCGTAGTTAATAATAGATTCTAAAGGGTGCATCATCGGTCTCATTGTGTCCATGGAAGGGTATTGGTAAAATACCTCTTCATAACGCTTCTTGTTATTTTGCATATTTCTACATTTCTTTAACAGTTAGAACGTGAAATTGGGCCCAACGACACCAACAGCTGTTTAAAAGTCTGTAAGTAGACACACA
Organism: Drosophila guanche; assembly: GCF_900245975.1. Taxonomy (NCBI): domain Eukaryota; kingdom Metazoa; phylum Arthropoda; class Insecta; order Diptera; family Drosophilidae; genus Drosophila; species Drosophila guanche. The sequence goes on from NW_022995765.1 coordinate 36,916, forward strand.
TATACACACATACACTCCGGGTCAGGAGAATAGCGTCTACACAGTGAGACATGCATGCTTAACCATATATAAAATGAATTATTATTAACTCTAATCACTACAATTATGCCATTTAATTCATTTAATTAATTAATTCTTACTTTATATTTTGATTATATTATTTTTATTCATATTTGATCATTCTCTTGAATTCCTATGTATTAAATTAGTCCCACATATATAATACACATGCAGTAAAAATAGTTTTAAGGGTTAGGGTAGAAATAATGGGGGTTACAAGCAACCTGAAGTCATACAAGTCAAAGTAAAATTATAACGATTTAACATGAATTTCTAATCTGATTTTTGGGAGGGGTTCCTAAGGCACTATCCGTCGTCGCCGTCCAAAACCCATCTTGGTATTACCGTATAAGAATACAATAAGATGTACCTCCCACCCAGTTCTCCCTTCTCGTGTAGGTGGAACGAGAAGTGTCATCGTAGTGGACCTTAAGTTCCGTCCGGGTTTGTAATTCCGATCCCAGTTCCCGTAAATCTGTCTACGATTTTGTTAGGTGACGGAGTTCATTTTCGCAGCACACCACCCACCCCATTTTCCCTGAGCCTAGCCGGCAAACTTTTAGTAGACAGAGAGTGCTGACGAGACGACACTTCCCGTGTCCGTTACAAATTGCAACACGCATGTTCTAGCATTATATGCCCGTCACAACATGGTTTTTTTAGACATCGATCAACATCTACTAACCTTTTAGAATTCTCGTCTCTAATCAACCTACGATTTCTAAGTGGCTTGCAGACCGACGTCATTTTTACAGATTTCAGTAAAGCTTTTGATTCTGTTAATCATACCTTGCTGATCCATAAACTCTCTTTATTAGGTTTTCCCACAAATCTTGTAAATTGGTTATCATCGTACCTGTCGAATCGCACACAGCGTGTTTTGTTTAACTATGTCTTGTCGAATGTTGTGAAAGTTACCTCTCTAGCTCCTCAAGGAAGTCATTAAGGTCCTTTTTTTTCAATTTGTTTGTGAACGACCTGCCCCAAGTTATTTTGCACTCAGTTTCTTTACTGTATGCTGATGTTCAAATTTTTATTTTTTTTATTCCGACTGGTACTTGCATACTCGCCTACAACTTTTCCTTGATAAATTAAGCATTTGGTGTTCGAATAACCTACTTTTCTACTTTGACGATCCGTATATAACTAAAACACTGTACGTCTCGTTGGTTCGCCCGATATTGGAGTATTGTTCTTGTGTGTGGAGTCCACAATACAAGGAGCAACAAATTATTATTGAATCCCTTCACAATTTTTAATATTCGCCCTTAGAAATCTAAACTGGGACTCAAACATACTCCTTCCACCATACCTATCTAGCCTAAAACTACTGAACCTACCCTGTTTACACCATCGCCGAATTTGCAATGGGGTAGTATTCATGCATAAGCTCATTCTCGGGATTGTGGACTCCCAAACGCTTTTGGGACGAATCGATTTTTGGGTTCCCTCCAGACCAACCCGTACTTTCCGCCCCATCCGATTATCCAAATGTAGATCAAATTACTTCCAGCATGAACCTTTCCGGGTTTTATGCAATAATTATAATTACTTGTAACATTTAATAACCCCCGAATTATCCCTTGAAAAAATTATATTTAACATTTATCATTACCTTAGTTTAGAAAATGTGTAAATTGTATCTTTCCTTTCTCTTTTGTACATATATAATTAGTTTTGTTTTATTCCTATTCCATAATTAGCAGATAATTGTTAATTGAAATAAATAAATAAAAATAAAATAAATAAATAAAAATATAAAATAAACCCGAATTTTCCCGAGTTTAAAGTCAAAAGGTTGTAAAAAAAAAACCTCAAAACCTCGTTAAGAGGTGAGGTGAGCCCAGATATTTTAACCTCCTTCTACTGATAGCCGGGCAGGAGCAGAACAGATGTTTTACTGTCTCCTCCTCGTCCTCGTCTCTACAGCTACGACAGAAGTCGTTATAGAGGGCACCCAGCCTATTCGCATGGTTGCCTATTAGCCAGTGCCCTGTAAGAGAGCGAATGACTACGCTGCACCTATGTCTGCTTAGTTTGCATAGTTCAGCGGTGCGTTTTTTCGAGATGTCTGGCCACGTTTGTATGGTGATGCGACAGACCGTGACCATTTGCCATCTGTTGGTTGTTTGCAGGCCATTGGCATACGTAAGTAGTAAAGATATAGGACAGTGGTACTCGAGTAAATTCTCACAAGTGGGCGCCACGTCGGAGAAAGTGGTTTATGAACTCGATATTCGAGTAAATTCTCACTACTTGGCGCAAGTGTTGCCTGCTATGGGATATTCTGCTTAGCAAGGATCCTGTGTGTATAGGATATGATCTAGTTGCTCATTTAAACAAAAATGTTTTTACTGTCCACCATTAACATTCCTATTAAGAAATAAATTATTATAGGATCTGTTACTTACATGATTGTGCTAAAACACATACTTTTAGGATATTTATTAACATTACATTGTAAATGCTTTCAGGATCTAATATTAAGCATATGGATATATAATGTAAAATCATGGGTTTTACATGCCTACATGGAGGATTGCATGGTAAGAGCTTACATTAAGAATGGAGTCATAAAGGATGAAAAGACAAAAATTAATCAAATCACTCCTATATCGAATGATTCTTTGTGGCGAGTCTAAACTAATGCCCTATATCCTTACTACTTTTGTGGCGCCCTCTAGCGGACAAGATGCGAACTAACTTTGTCAAAAAAATGCATGATCAATAATCCTGGACAGCAACCATCAAACAACTGTCCTTCTCTCTGCTTATGTGATTGGTTCCCTGCAACGAATTAAACATCCCTCAATCAAGTGTTTCATCCCGTCCCTTTTAAATGAATCTGCGGCACTATTTTATTTTGGGATCGTTTATCTCTTTTGGTTTTATGGTTTTGTGGTGATAATGGTTTTTTCTGTAAAATGTCTTTCTAGCCCCTTGAATGTTCGTTTACCTTCGTTATCATTTATTTTGTCTGTGTGTAAGTTAACACTCCCCACCAACGGCAGGGTATCGGACATTGCAATCGGCAATGTTCTTACTTTGTAAGAATGCTGATACAGCGCTGGAGTGGACGGGCTTCGAGTTGAACTGGCATCATATTTTGTCCGTTGCATAAACATCCGCCAAGAACGTCTGCACGTGGAGCTGACGCGGCGGAATCGGAGAGCGCTGGCGGGCAGCGCTGCTCAAGCGATGGAGCCGTCCGCGGCGTACCAATTTA